>NC_057795.1:700532215-700547350 GCF_018294505.1 Triticum aestivum | reverse complement strand
CTAAACCCTAAACCCTAAACCCTAAACCCTAAACCCTAAACCCAACACACCCAGCCGGAAGATCTATTATTGTAGTATCTTGATTGAAGAAGTTGGCCAATCAAGATACTACAATAATAGATCTTCCGGCTGGGTGTGTTGGCCACGACATCCACTTTACCGGTTATCGAGGAACCAATATTATAGTTCTTGGGAAATGTTCCAAACCATCATATCTGCCTGAGATTCAGATCTGGTTGGTGTCAGGATATTCCAGACTCATCGAGTCTAGGAAGAAAAACGGAAGTTTGCAACACAAATCGACAAGATGACGTTGCGAGATTCTCGGGGAATGAACTGCGATAGCAAGCTCCAAAACATGAGCTGGTTCCGCTACAAACATGTGAACACGTTGTCCCAGACAAGCATGCCCACATGGTAGTCTTACAATAAAACACTACCGAGTTCAGGAGGGGAACCATAATCGAGGATATAGAAGTCCTTGCATAAGGCATGCTCTTAAGAAGAAACTTCTTCTCCTTGAACAAATCAATCAGTGGCTTGGTGTGCTCGGAACACATATGGAATGAAGGTTGCAAGTCTCCAAACCATAGAATACTTCGCACATATGCATGACTGACTTGGGATGATTCCAGAGGAAGCAAAACTAACTTTCTCAAATTCACGGCGGCAACTTTCACCAAATGCACGTGTATAAGAGGAAGTCACTCCTTTCATCAAACAAATACTTCATGAGCTAGCATGAGGAAAATGCTTCAAAAGTTTCCAACACTAACTTGTTGTCCAACAAGACCATGGAGGAGATAAGGATGTTGTCAATGTGCTCAACAACAATTCATCTAGGTTTCCTTTTAAAAGGAATTCCATAGTTAAGTGAACGCGGTGATAGCATTTGTCAAACCAAAGATGTAATGGTGTATGCTCGAGGGATCAACCACGAATAAGACAACATTACGAGCATCGTTGGTACTGATTTGATTTGACGATGGCCCACACTCAAATCAAAGGATTGATAAGACAATAGGTCCAACAACTGATCACAGGGACCAATCGATGAAGATATCATCTTTCTTCAACACACACTACACAAGAATATCCCTTTGGAACGAACTAAGTCAGACAAGCTTTTATCTTCCAACTCTCCAAGTTGTTGTCCAGCTTAACCAACTAGCTCAGGGATATCTAACACCGATTCTTGGAAAGAAGGTGGTTCATAAGAAACCAACTTGATCACGGGCTCAACATAACGGTCAGGTGACGACCTGGTGATACTTCCGAGAAGACATTCAGAAAATCACGAACCACCGGTATGTTACTAAGCTCGAGAACAATCTCGCTTTTGAGGGCAAGACGATATAATCAAATGAGTGAGGACTTGACAAGATCCTAACTCATCAATCGAAGGGTGCACCGAAATAAGAACTAGGTAGCACGATAAGTCTTAGAAGGATGATTCAAAAACCAACATGCTAAGAATGAAATTATTATCCTTTAACTACCAAGCAACGAGGTTGCTGGGAGTATTGATTTCACACACCACGATTCACTTGTCGGCATTCCAGTTAAAATAACACAGAAACCGAGAAATTATCAATGATGATCAGAAGTATTACTGCGTCAAGAATTCATAAGATGGTGTGCAATTACCATGATATCCCTGATATAAAGATGGTAATACTTCAAGGTAGAACAGACCAGAAGCTGGATTAGCATTTTGATCTGCGGAATGCAATTGCTTTGACCCAATCCTAGATATGGATGAGGTACTGGAGTTTGTTTTTCCTAGTCATTCTGCGATAGAATGGCTTGACGGACCACAAGAGTAATAGGCATCGATAAACGAGCGCACGCATACTCTTGACTATCAATTGATAGACGAAGGTCAGAATGCAACTAAAGAGAACAACTCAAAGGAACATATAATTTTCTGAGTTGTGGATGCATAGATTAGTATGTCGAACCAAGTTCAACATATTTCTTCCGGATAACCCATGCAGAAAGGTTGAGCTGGCAGAGTCACAATATAGCATGGAAAACTCATCAAGAGCACTCTGGTTGTGATCGTTCAGTTCAACGAGGAACTTCTGCCATAAGTAGTTCATGGTATTTGGAAGAAGAAGATACCACGGACTTCAAGGATTATCGCAAAGGTTACTAATATCCTAAAGGCACTAGCAATTACTATCAACATGAAGTAGGTAGAGTGAATCTCGGGTTCAAAACCCAGAAATAGAATACCTACTACTAAGTAGCATCACGGGATGCTTTCGAGAATAAAGGCCAGAATCTCACACTAGGAACACAAAACGTTGCTAGATTACTAGGTGACTCCCTAAATACCTAGGGTCATAATAGTAACTCCAACATAAAAGTCAAGGCAATAGAATACCTCAACTCAACAATTAGTGTGATTAATCTGGCCCATGGGCACATTGAAACGGGAAGAAAGGATTTGCAATTGCATCAGACTACTTAGAAACCTGGGATGACTCGGACAGCATAACGGCTGTAAATGCTCAGAAAAGATTTGAGACATTCACAAAAATGGTGGCATAACCACTCAGAAGCACAATATCAAGGTTTCGAGATCAACAGTTAACGTACGGAAGTAGTAGAAACTGAACTCAAGCTTAAATCCAACAATCTTATCAGTCCACTGCTTAGTAACACGTGATCCTAATAGAAAGAAGAGATAGCCTAGTTCTTAATCCCCGTAGAAGAGAAGATGATGACTCAGATCAGAAGGCCATGAGGTATAAGGAGTAAAAAGAGCCTTACGTTCCATCCCACAATCAATTCCCTTACATATAACTAAAGCATTTCTAGACTCAACTTCGACCAGTTTGGCTTGGTAATCCTACAGGCAGTCAAGCTCTGATACCAACGCTGTCAGGACCCCGGCTCAATGCCACATCGATCTAGCATGTAACACCCCATATCACTTTGCGGCCTCACGCACGGTATTCCCACGGGTGTCGCCTTACCTTTGCCCGGGACCGTTTGCGTCTTTTGGCACACGTATATGACGGTGTCGCTAGCACCCATATGATAAGGAGCCCGGGCTGACATGGCTAGTCGTAAACCCAAAGTGGCACAGACTTACAGGGACAGGCATCCATGACCCAGCATCGAACGTGTCGGTCATCAGCGAGTGCATCCAGGCTGTAGCACTGGGCTAGCAGGACTCCGGTGAACCGGGCTGTAGCGGGCTAACAGGACTCTGGTATTCATCGCGTGACATTTCCCCGAAGGGACAGACACAGGAACGAAGAAGGACACATGCCGGCCAGCCTAAGTGTTCCGGAGCAGTAGCAAGCTACCATGGCTCAGTGAAACACTAGGAGACATTTCCCCGTAAGAGAGGCTACTAAAGATAAACAACTAGATGGTCAGATCCCACACATACCAAGCATTTCAATAACATACACACAATATGCTCGATATGTGCAATACAACATGGCATCACAAAATGACTCTACGACTCAAGTAATTTATTCAATAGGCTCCAAGGAGCGAGATATTACAATCATGGGTCTCATGACCCAACAATCAGAGCATACAAGTCAAAGCACAAGCGGAAGCTATCATGTCTGAGTACAGACATCTATAAATGAAAAAGGCTGAGAAGCCTGACTATCTATCAGATCCTGCCGAGGGCACAAGATCGTAGCTGAGGTATCAAGCTAAACGTCGAAGTCCAAGCGGAACTACTAGTGAGACTGAAGTCTCTCTGTAAAACATAAAATAGGCAAACGTGAGTACAAATGTACCCAGCAAGACTTACATCAAAACTAACTACATATGCATCATTTTCAACAAGGGGATAGTGGGGTTTAACTGCAGCAAGCCAGCTTTGACTCGGTGGCTATCCCAAACTATGACTGCAAGCGACTCTTTTGAGGTGGCGCACACGAGTCCACATATTCACCATATCAATACACCACTATGGATCCGCTCCCGTCTCCCTACGAGAACGCCATCCATAGTACTCACGCTTATCTTGCGTATTTTAGAGTATCCACTTTCACTTGTCTATGAACTGATATAGGCAACCCAGAAGTCCTTTTCCGCGGACACGGCTATTCGAATAGATGATATTAACCCTGCAGGGGTGTACTTCTTCATACATGTTTCCACCACTTAGCGTCTGCACACGACATGTGCTCGGCAGACTTCAAGCGAAAGCCGACGTGGGTGTAGACCACGACCTACCTAAACACTCAAGTCTCTAGTCCAGGTTTATCGCCTATTCGGGTTCCATCCATGAGGAGATCCGGCCGGAGTTTCGCTCACAGCCCCAAACGATGTGAACAGGGTTCCGTGACACCAAACGGGCGCCCGGTTTACCCGGCCACGTGCCTACCGCATCACAGCCCACCCCTACGGTCAGCGCTGTCCATGGCCTCCAGCATACTACAAACACCAGAAACTACTTGCAACTCCTGGACAGAGGACGAGGGTGAATAAGAAGTCGAGCGGGGTCATATTTCAGGGCCCAATGTATGGTAGTAGCTGAATCATGGATCACAAACACAGAACTCAGTTCCTGAGGACGGCTGCAATGAGACAACCCACCATGTACTCCTACATGGCCTCTCACCGCTACCTTTACCAAATCGTGTTCACACGCTTAGCTCACACACAGTAGGACATGTTCACACGCCTCTGATTCATCCCCGATGAATCAGACCTGACTCAACTCTAAGCAGTAGTAGGCATGACAAACAAGCATGAATGAGTAGGCACATCAGGGCTCAAACAACTCCTACTCATGCTAGTGGATTTCATCTATTTACTGTGGCAATGACAGGTCATGCAAAGGATAAAGGGGTTCAGCTACCGCAGCAAGTAACAGATGAATCGGTGTTGTCCTAATGAAGTAAAAGAGAGCAGGAGCGAGAGAGTAGGATTGTATCGGAATGAACAAGGGGGTTTTGCTTGCCTGGCACTTCTGAAGATAACATTGAGTCTTCATCAGTGTCAACGATCACATCATCGGTATCACGTCTATCGAGAGGGGACAAATACCGGCAACACAGAAAGGAACACAGTCAATGCAATGCACAATATGATGCATGCTCATGACATGGCAAAATGAATGTGTTTTGGGCTAATGCAACTAAAACCAGATTAAATGAAGTTGGTTTGAATCCAAGATTCAAATTCAAACTCCATATGTGGTTATTTAAATGCCATTCACTTCATTTGCCCTAAATAGTAGTGATAAGTTGTTCTAACATGCATGAAAATGGTACAGATGGATTCCTTGAATTTTTCTGATAAATTTTCATATATAAATTATTTAATTTGGAGTTACGGTTAATTTTCTATGATTTATTGAAGTTTTAGGCATTTTCTGGAATTAATAAATCATTTAAGAATTATTTAAATTCCAGAAAACATTTACTGCGTCAGCAGTGCGTCACCGTGACGTCAGCAGGTCAACAGACGCTGCTGCTGGTCAAACCTGACGTGTGGGGGCCACACGTCAGTGACACAGGGTTGTTTAACCCACTGACAGGTGGGACCGGTCAACGGCCACGTCAGCTAGGTCAACTCCGACGCGTGGGGCCACTGTGGTTAACTTAAACTAAACAGGGGGTTAACCGTGGTTAGTTAAGGGCGTGGGGCCCATATGTCAGTGAGAGATAGGGCTGTTAGCAGGGTCATTAGCGACTAAGTAAGTGCGCCACGTCGGCGTCACCGGAGACCAGCCGGCGGCGACCACAGGACACGGCGGGGGCACGCCGGACTTGCGCTAGAGGCGTCAGCTTGGCGCGCTGAGGGCACCAGGGGATGGCCCTTGCTCCCGCGCATCCAGAGGACCGAGTGGGAGGTCGTGGGGTCGCCGAAACTCATGCCGGCGACGAGCTTTGGCGGCGATGGTGTTCGGTGGTGCTCGGGCGCGTCGCTATGGTGCATCAGTGAGCAAATGGAGAGGCTGGGCAGCACCTGCTAGGCATGGGGAGCACTAAGAGCAGCTCAGTGAGGCCAGGGGAGCACGGAGGCTATGCGTGCAGCAGCAATGGCAGACGGTGGCTTCGGTGCTCGTGGGGAACGGCGCTACGGCACGGAGGGGAGCATGCTGAGTTAGGGGAGAGGGTCAGTGACTCACGGCGATGACGAGGGGATGCTCGGCGAGGTCGGGGACGGTCCGGAGCCGGCGAATTTGACGAAGATGTCCGGCGGGTCCGAGGTAGAAGGCGACGGCGATGGCGGCGATGCAGGGCTTCCGGAGGGCTGTGGATCGGTGGGGAGGAAGAGGGGGTCGAGGCGGAGCTCCTGGGTGCATCGGCGAGGCTAGGGTGGCCGGTGGCCATGGGTACGGCGACGATGACGGCGAGCTCCGCTCCGTCGCGGGAGGGGAAACAGAGGAGCGAGGGGGAGGGAGGTCCAGAGAGCGAGGGAGAAGTGAGAGGGGGTCGGGGACATCTCCGTGGCGTCACGAGGAAGTCGGGGAGGCTGCCACGGCGAAGCAGGAGGTGGCCGGCGTCGGCGCGCGTGCGTCCAGCACGCAGCTGCTTCGGGGCGAGGGGGAGGAAGATGACTGGCAGCTGGGCTGCACAGTAACGGGCCGCGCAGAAGCTGGGCCGGCTACAGGTAAGTGGCCCAGGTACGGGTCTTTCTCTCTCTCTCTCCTTTATTTTTTTCTCTGTTTTGTTTTATTTAATTTCGTTTTGCCACTGTTTTGAATTTTAAACAAACTCAAACAATGCCAAAAACTCCTCTGAATAATTTTATTTCGCTAGATGGACTTTTCCAAAAGCTCATAAAATATTTCAGGGGTATTTGAAATTATATTCTAATTATATGAATATAATTCAAATTCAAATAGCTAATGATTTAAATTCAAAGTCCCAAAAATAAATCCTTAAAAATGTTCAATATTTTGGTTGGGACCAGAACCCTTACCAAAAATTATCAAACATTTAAGAAGAGCCTTTTGGAGCAATGAATGAGATTTCTAGGGTTTTTGCCCCTCTTTTATTTAGGGTTTTGAGGCTTCCAGTATTCCTCAATTCAAGTTTCAAAAATATAGACATGATGCACACATGAAGCTAACCTAGAGCAATGCCAGAAGCTAGGGATGTGACACCACTCCTGCTGCAGCCTCCGCTGGCCTCCGCCGCCTCTATCGCCTCACCATCCAAGCCATAGTTTTGCGCCAACCCTCATGCGAGGAAGAATAACACCCCACTGCCACCTTCCCTAGGGCGCCACAGCTTCGACGGTGGCCTCTCCGGCGACGGCAGGATGCGGGAGAGGAGTGACGGAGGGCCCTTGACCCCGGCAGCTAAGGTTCCCTATGTCACGCGAGGAGGGCAACACGGGGGCAGGTCGGTTCATCTGCTGAACTATCCTTTGGTTTACATGTCCGGACTGTGGAGGCTCCAATAGATTTTAGGAAAAAATTGAACGTATGGATATAATTGATGTGCAACACTGCTGAATTTCATGTTCTAGATTGAGAACAATATTTTTCAAAAACGAAAATAACAAATTTAGTGTCGCTAGTGATATGGACTGAACATTCATAGCCCAACTTAGATTAGTTGCTATTAGCTCAAAACAATTCTTTTTTATTACTAGAGTTGTTCTATTATTTTTTTAAAAAAAATCACCATACTAGATAAGTGTTTGTCTACGCGCAAATCTACTTCCAAAGTTTCATAATTTTTAGAGCATATCCACCCCCCCACCAAAAAGGCCCCCCAAACGGCTTTGGGGCATGTCGGCACCCAAAACCCGGCCCAACCTATCCCCTAAATAGATTTCCGCTAGGAGGCGGGTCGCGGGGGTTGAGGAGTGCGGCAGAGGTTGGGAGGGAGGAGGACGATGGGCCGGGGAAAGTTAAGAGGAGGAGAGCAGCCGCCTTCGCCGGGTGAGCAGGTGCGTCCTCGTCCGCCTCGCTCGGGCAGCCCACGCACTAGTAGAAAACAGGGCATACGTTCGGGTCAGATAAGCCCATTAGTCCCGGTCCGCTCACGAACCGGTACCCATGAGACCATTGGTCCCAGTTTGTGAGTCCAGGGGCCTGCCGGGCCTCGTGGGGCCATTGGTCCCGGTTCGTCTGGCCCCTTTGGTCTTGGTTGGCGGCACGAACCGGGACCAATGGGCCCCACTATTGGCCCAACACCATTGGTATCGGTTTGTGGCCTGAACCGGTACCAAAGAGTTGTCTTTCGAGCCGGGTCAGGCGACAAACCGGTACCAATCCAGGCAGGGGAGAGGGCTTTTGTGTGTAAAATATTAAAAGCAAAAAAGAATTTTCATAAAATAAATAAAAAAGAAAAAAAGAAAAGAAAAGAAATAAGTAGAAACAAAATAAAATAAGTAATTAGAGACAGAAAAAAACTTTAATAAATAAGTAGAAACAAAATAAACTTTAATAATGTAATATAAATAAACTATAATAAAATAAATAAAAATAGCAACAGTAAGTAGAATCAAAATAAAATAAATAAAGAAAAAAAGAAAGAATTTTCATAAAATAAATAAAGAAGCAAAAAAGAAAAGAAAATGCATGTTGTAACAGACGAGTTTTCGTATGAAACCCTGATATCTCGAATGTTGCATTTTGAACACACAAGAAGTTCGGAGTTGTAATAAATTATTAAAAATAAAAGAGAGGCGCAATGCTCACCTACATGCTGCTTAGCTTCAGGCCTTGAGGAAATAATGTAGACTGCACGGAGCTACGTGTAGTTTTTGTCCGAAACCCTGATAGCTCCGTGCAGTCTACACCACTTCCTCAAGGCTTGAAGCTAAGCAACGTGCAAGTGAGCACTGCACCTCGCCTTCATCGTCTCTACACTCAGGGCTTATGAATCGCTGCGAGTGCCTCTCGCTTGGCGAGGTGGGACTAAAAAACAGCTGCAGAAAGAATCAACTAAAAAACTCTTTTACCGGTTCATGCCCTGAACCGGTACTAAAGGTGCTCGTGGGGCCCAGCCTTCGTACATGTACCAAATAAAATGCCTTTGTAACAACCTTAGAACTGGTACTAAAGGAATCAACTAAAAATCTTTTATAAACCTCTAGTATTATTGAAACTAAAATTATATAGAATTTATGCAACTAAATTACCGAAGTATTTTCTATTCAAAACATTAAAAGCAAAAGGAATTTTCATAAAATAAATACAAAAAGAAAAAAAGAAAACAAAAAGAAAGTATTTTGTTGAAAGTAGAAAAAAATAAAAAAAATAAAATAAATACAAAAAGAAAGCACAAAATAAATATGTGGAAACAAAATAAAACAAAATAAAATAAACTATAATAAAATAAAATAAATAAACCTTAATAAACTAAATAAAAATAGCAAAAGTAAGTATTTTGTTGTAAGTAGAAAAAATAAAAAATAAAGTACCAAAGAAATAAAAAATGGGGAAAAATGCCACCTACTGGGCCACCACGGCCTGAATACGACTAGAAACCAACCCATGGGCCAAGAGTCAGGCCCGCAGAAGGCCTAGTAGGCCCACATGCAGATACACTGTGTCTAGGCCCGAAAGCCTGCATTTGGGAGGAGCTCGAGAGGGTAGCGGGAGTGGGGCTTATAAACCACTCTCAAGCTCCCTCAACTAGCAAGGTGGGACTAAACTTTCGTGCCACGACACGGGGAGCACAAGGATTTTAGTCCCGATTGGTGACGCGGCGGCCGCCGCATCCGAGATCCTTCACCGGACCAAGGCCGAGAGTTTGATCGGGACGACATCGATCGTCGAGAATTTGGGGTACCGCTGCACCCAGGAGTGATGACCAGGCTCAAGCTTCCCAAAGCTCTTTCTCAGGTGCTAGCAGGGTGCGAACTGCCTGTGGCGGTGCTCAGGGAAGGCACCGACGGCCGGAGATCCTGGCTGGTTGCACTCTTGCTTGATGGCGAAGGTAATCTGTGGCTTACGCATGGTTGGAATGCTTTCGTCGTCGAACATGGGCTTGCACCAGGGTACTTCCTGAAGTTCAGGCTCAAGCTTGATGCACATGGAGCCAGATTTTCAGTGATCTTCAACGACAGTATGTGCCTGACGCTCTGCTCCTCCGACGATGAAGCCGATAACGACAAAAATTCCATGAGAGATAGCGATTAGGTAGTAGACGTGGATCAAATAAAGCAATGTATAGTCTTGCGCTTCTTCATTTGGTTTGTAAATGGTTGATCTCCAGATCCTTAATACAGTTGTCTTACAAGTTTCTGCCGACGGTTTATCGAGTCTATGCACAATTGACAAGCGATTATCTCATCGAGTTTGGACGTGCGCTTAATACTTCTTGCGACCTGCTGCGACTTTTCCAGCGATATTGAGGAATTTGCAAGAGAATCCGATGAAAGCATTGGGTCCTTCCCCAGTTGTTGGGCATATAACTACTGATTATAAACCGTCCAGGAGGGGCCGGGTTATCCTCACAAAGAATCATCCATATAGAAGCCCATGAAGACAAGGAGTATGGTGCTTTACTACAGAGACTTAAAGGCCCAGAGCCCAAGGGCGGATTAGGGCCCATAGATGTAAACCGCCATGAGACATGTAACTTGTATTGCAAGATAGGAAAAGGAAGAAACCGAGCAGGACACATGTATGAGCCGGCCTCGGGATTCTATAAACCGCCGGGCGTCAACCTATGTATATAAAGGGATGACTCGGCGGCGGTTCAGGGACAAGAAACAACAACTCGAGAACTAGGCAAAGCGGATTTGCTCCCTGGTTATTGAGACCCCATCAATTCCACCACAACTGGATCGTAGGCTTTTACCTTCACCGCAAGGGGCCAAACCAATATAAACTCCCTGTGTCCTTTGTCCGGTTTAACCCCTCTAAGCTAACCTAGTCACGATGGCTCCACGACTAAGTCCTCACACTAGGATATCTGACGTGATAATTCCACGACAGTTGCCCCTACTGTCACTCGAAAAGGACACCGCAAGATTGAAGCCAAAGCTAAGCACTTCTCCCATGGCAAGAAAGATCAATTTAGTAGGCCAAACCAAACCGATAATTCGAAGAGACTTGCAAAGATAACTCAATCATACATAAAAGAATTCAGAGGAGATTCAAATATTTCTCATAGATAAACTTGATCATAAACCCACAATTCATCGCACCTCGACAAACAGACTGCAAAAAGAGTTACATCAAATAGATCTCCACAAGAGAGGGGGAGAACATGGTATTGAGATCCAAAAAGAGAGAAGAAGTCATCTAGCTAATAACTATGGTCCCGAAGGTTTGTGGTAAACTACTCACAACTCATCGGAAGGGCTATGGTGTTGATGTAGAAGCCCTCCATGGTGGATTCCCCCTCCGGAGAACGCCAGCGACAGCTCCAAGAAGGGATCTCACGGATACAGAAGGTTACAGTGGCGGAAATATTTCTTCGGTGGCTCCCCTGATGGTTTCGGGGTATATGGGTATATATAGGAGGAAGAAGTACGTCGGTGGGTGCCTGAGGGGCCCACGAGACAGGGGGGCCCTCCACCCTCGTGGCCGCCTCGGGAGCTTCTTGACTTGGACTCCAAGTCCTCTATATCACATTCGTTCCAAAAATCACGCTCCCGAAGGTTTCATTCCGTTTGGACTCCGTTTGATATTCCTTTTCTTCGATTATACGGGCTGGGCCTCCGGTTAGTAGGTTAGTCCCAAAAATGATATAAAAGTGTAAAGTAAAGCCCATAAACATCCCAAATAGGTAATATAATAGCATGGAACAATCAAAAATTACAGATACGTTGGAGACGTATCAGAGGACAAGAAGAAATACCATTTGGTCAATTGGCAAACTATGTGTCTGCCTGAAGACTGTGGTGGGCTGGAAAGTTTAGATATCAAAGCCATGAATATTAGTCTGCTCTATAAATGGTTGTGGAAGCTGGAGGACACTGAAGGGACTTGGCAAGAGTTGTTCAAAAGAAGTATCTAGGAATGCAGGTCCTAGCACAAGTAGTTGCTGGGCCTGGTTGTTCTCATTTTTGTGAAAATCTTATGGGGGTTAACAATACATTCCATAAATTATCCACAAGAATCACTAATAATGGGGAAAAACTCTCTTTTAGGAAGACAAGTGGCTGAATGATGCTTCCTTAGCTACCAGATTCCCAAGACTCTATGTTCTAACTTATTACTGTCATTAAAGTTAGAGAGGAGGGGTTTGGAATTTTGAGATTAAGAAGAAGTTTTTGGGGTGAAACTGCTTCTTAGTTAAAGGAGTTGAAGGTGGTGGTTGATGCATTTCAATTCAAGGATGATTCTGATAGGGTTAAATGGAATATTTTGAGAACCTTTTCTGTCAAAGGACTATATCTACACTTTAGAGCTGTCGTGGTTTTCCCACATAAAATTCTCTGGAAGATCAAGATTGCACTCAAGATAAAAATGTTCATCTGGCTGATGCTAAAAAACAGTATTCTCACAAAAGATAACCTAGCCAAGAGAGGATGGACCGGGAACCTACAATGTCACTTTTGTGGGAATGAAACAGTTGATCATTGGTTGTTCAAGTGGTCTTTAGCAAAACTAGTTTGGCAAGTGGTGATATGTGCTCTTGGCCTCGTCAGACCTTCTGAGGGGGTTTATGATTTCTTTGGATCTTTGTTAAACTCCTTCTCTAGGGACCAACACAATCCGGTGCTAAGTGGAGGGGCTGCAATTCGGTGGACTATTTGGAAAATGAGGAATGATGTTTGCTTTCATAGGAAGTTCCCAAATGATCCTTCTGCAATGATATTCAGGTTGTGCAACATCCTAGTCTCACAGGCAATTTTGCAGAAAAGCCAAGATTGAGGAAGTGTTGAAGATGGAGTGGAGATGATCAAGACGGTGATTGGAGGAGCATACACTAGTAGAAAAGGGGGCATTTGTCCCGGTTCATAAGGGCCTTTAGTCCCGGTTCTTGAACCGGGACTAAAGGGTCGTTACTAATGCCTTCACCCTTTAGTCCCGGTTCTAACACGAACCGGGACAGATGGGCCTCCACGTGGCCACTGCGAGCAGCCTAGGCAAGGGGGCCTTTGGTCCCGGTTGGTGACATGAACCGGGACCAAAAGGCTTCCACATGTCAGCAGCTGAGGTTTTTCTTTTTTTTTTTAAAAAAAGTGGCTAGTTTAGGGGTTTTGGGGGTTAATTTTAGGATGTTATTAGCTAGCTAATAGAGAGAAGTGTGCTCTCTTATACTGCTATGTTCATTTCACCCGCTGATATATAATAACTCATGCATGCTCGCATCATACATCATCATATATAATAACAAGTCCTACTAATCATGCATCATCATACAACTTCTACTCGTTATTAATAACAAGTCATACGATCATCATCCTCATAGTCATAGAACCCAACCCTACATAATTGTTCTTAGCACATGATCATCAGTATTAGGTAGGACCTAAACACCCTTAAGGTAAAATAGCATAAAATAACATAGACCCTGACTCTCCATTATGTAGAATGGAGATCATCATGTCTCCAATTCTTGCGCTTCGCCTCCTTTTGCTTGCAAGAAGCTCCTTACGACTGTTCATAGATTTTTTCCATTCTTTGATTGTCATGTCTCCACTTCTTTTAGAAATCCGGTATGGACAATTAAGATTCGTAGGACGACCTGGTTGTATGTTTAAAACATCAAGGCGACCATGCTTATACATCAGATGAGGCACACAATCATTCGAGATTATCTGTTGAAAAACATAGTAATAACTTCGTAGTTAGCAATGATGTACTAGTTTTAGAAGTATTTAAAAAAAGATGCAGGGATGTTGTAATAGTAAAAAATCTTACCAGGGTATCTCCATGGTAGTTACCGTAGTTCAACACGTGCACGAGTGGCACGTATTGACCATAATGTTGAGGAGTTCGATTGTAGACATTGTAATTCTGAAGATTAGTACAAAATGCGATCAGATGATTTTTCTCCTTATAAGTTAATTTGGAGCCATCGGTGTAGTGGGTTTTGTCTACCATTTTCCGCACATTCTTTGAAGAATGAAAATAAGCTGTCAATGGAAACAAGCTGTCAACTATTTTGAAATAAACAATATAAATTACTTAATAACTATCTTAAGCTCACATGGGGGAAGAATTGGAGGTGTATCCACAAGGACCCAAATGCCCATATTGTCTTGCTGGATTGTAGGATCACCAAGATCCATGGTGACAAGCATACCCTCATCAAAACCATACATCTTGCAAAGTGCTTCTCCATTTTTGCAACCAAAATGGGTTACACTCTCAGCATTGTACAACTTTACTTGAAAATACTATCATACATATAGCATCGCTAATTAATACAACTAGAACCGTAGCGCTCGACGGGTATCGTCGCGGGCAGTGGACACCCAAAGATAAGGAAAAATCACAGGATCATAGCTCCAGTGAGATCCCTGAAGAACCTGCCAGGTTGTCGAACCTGCCCTCCAACGCAACCATGTAGCGACGGACATGATCGTCCTCCTCGCTGACACGGTGACGTACCACCTCCGCGGTGTCCGGAAGCCTCGGCACCATCACTGGCCCACGCGACCGCCACCAAACAAGGATCGGGTCAACAACGGGCTGCCTCCTCACCAACCTACGCCCCTCAGAAGGTAGCACCTCTCAATACCAGCCCGGCGGAGCCCAGTCCCGAACATGGCCCTGATCAAGCAGGCCTCCACCACCGCCGAGTTGACAACGACGAGGATGCGGGATAGGCATCGTCGACGTCGATGCGGGAACTACTTCTATATATAGTTAAATAAAGTAGTTTTATTAATTAAATCAACTAGTTCAACTACTAAGCACTTACTATAAATAAATAAAGTAGTACTTATTAAAAATAAACTACTTCAATATATAGTAAATGAAAAAAAAATCTAACAGAAAAATCTATGAACTACACATCTAACAAAAAAATCAATGAACTACAAAAAAATCATTAAAATTCTATGAACAATATTAGAACAGAAAAAATCATAAAAATTCTATGAACAGAAAAAATCATAAAACTTTGACATCTAAATTACTTACACAATATGAAAAAAATTGACATCTAAATTACAACAGAAACAAATCATAAAAATTTGACATCTAAATTACAACAGAAAATATCATAAAAAAATCTAACACAATATGAACAAATTAATTACACAATATGAAAAAAAATC
>NC_057795.1:700531391-700531897 GCF_018294505.1 Triticum aestivum | reverse complement strand
AAAAAAATCTAACTGGAAAAATCTATGAACTACACATCTAACAAAAAAATCATTAAAATTCTATGAACAAAATTAGAACAGAAGAAAATCATAAAAATTCTATGAACAGAAAAAAATCATAAAAATTCTATGAACAGAAAAAAATCATAAAAATTTGACATCTAAATTACTTACACAATATGAAAAAATTGACATGTAAATTACAACAGAAACAAATCATAAAAATTTGACATCTAAATTACAACAGAAAAAAATCATAAAACAATCTAACACAATATGAACAAATTAATTACACAATATGAAAAAATCTAACAGAAAAATCTGTGAACTACACATCTAAATTACTACACATCTAACAAAAAATCTATAAATAAAAAAATCTAACAAAATTAACTACACATCTAAATTAACTACTACTAACGTCAAATTAAATTAGTTGCTCACGGCGACGGCGACGGCGAGGTGCGACGCGGGGCGGGCAGGGCGGCGACGGCGTCGGGGCGGCG
>NC_057795.1:700524858-700530993 GCF_018294505.1 Triticum aestivum | reverse complement strand
TTATGATAATTCTTTTTGTTTTTAATGTTTTGAACAGAATTCTAATTACTTATTTATTTTCTTTTATGATAATTCTTTTTGCTTTTAATGTTTTGAACAGAATTCTAATTACTTATTTGTTTTCTTTTATGATAATCCTTTTTGCTATTAAAGTTTGTAACAAAATTCTATATAATTTTAGTTTCAATAATACTAGAGGTTTATAAAAGCGTTTTAGTTGATTCCTTCAGTACCAGTTCTAAGGCTGTTACAAAGGCATTTTATTTGGTATAGGTTTTAAGGCTGGTGCCTCACGAGCACCTTTTAGTACCGGTTCGTGCCATGAACCGGTAAAAGAGTTTTTTAGTTGATTCTTTCCGCAACTGTTTTTTAGTCCCACCTCGTCAAGCGAGAGGCACTCGCAGCGATTTATAAGCCCCGAGTGCAGAGACGATGCAGAAGAGGCTCAATGCTAACCAGCATGTTGCTTAGCTTTAAGCCTTGAGGAATAGGGTAGACTGCACGGAGCTATGTGCAGTGCAGTTTACACTATTCCGAAAGGCTTGAAGCTAATTAACGAGCATTGCGCCTCTTTTTTATTTTTAAAGACTTATTACAACTCAAAAATAAATAGAAAAAAATAAATATAGCAGAAAAGAAAAAAACTATATAAAATACTACTCAGAAATAAATAGAAGAAAAAATAGTTGTGATTAACTTTACTAAAAAATGAGCATAGATGCGCTTATAGAGAAAATTAGACCTAAATTCATAATAAAGTTCTACTAACTTCAGAGAAATTCAATATGAATTTAGGTCAAATTCCCTGTATAAGGGCATCTATTTTCACTTTGAGAGGAGCTCAACAAGGCAGAGAGGGAGGGGCTTATAAACGGGTGTGAGCGCCCTTCGGTTTGCGAGGTGAGACTAAACTCTGACCGTAACGAGGATCAACCCTTTAGTCCCGGTTCGTGCCACCAACTAGGACTAATGGGCTGCCTTTGGTCCCGGTTCGTCCCACCAACCGGGACCAATGGTGGTGGGTCCCGGTTCGTCCCACCAACCAGGACCAAAAGGTCCAGATGAAGTGGGACCAATGGCCCACGTGGCCCGGCTGGCCCCCGGGGCTCACGAACCAGGTCCAATGCCACCATTGGTCCCGATTCTGGACTGAACCGGGACTAATGGGCTGACCCGGCCTGGACCATTGCCGCCTTTTCTACTATTGATATGCAAGATCGCATGGGTGGTCGATTGGTGCTCGGTTGACGTTATGATTTTGTTGCTTCTCTTAGAGTCACGCGTTGTTCCTCTTCGAGATGTAGTTTGAACTTGTCTAGGAGTGTTTTGCCTGTTGTTACGCTTCATCTCTGACTGTATCTTCATTTTCCATTTTCAGTTTGTTGAATCCTACAAACATGGGCGGTTTCTTTATATCAAATCGACGGGTTGCCCGTCTAGTAAAAAGTAAATTACAAACATAATGAAACATAGGTTCATGTACTATATGTTTGATATAGTAGATGTTGAAGTTTTGTGCATTGTACTTGTGCCAAACATTACAAATATTGACTCTGAGCAAACCTCCTAATGTGCAAGTAATATATATGAGACAGACACTACTAGGAAAAGGCCTACTAGTGGCGCACCAGTTTTGCCAACTAATGGCGCACTACTGGTGCGCCACTAGTACACGCCACTAGTATTTTTTTTCAAATATTTTTTCAATTTTTTTTCAATTTTTTTATTTTTTTCTTAATCTCGAGTAACTATGGCTTAGTCTCGGGTCAAATCACACTCCGTGGTCAAACTTCCCGAAAGGTCACCCATCCTCACACTACTCCAGCCCAAGCACGCTTAGCTTCAGAGTTCTATCCAACCCCAGCACCAGCTCAGTTTACAGGCACTTGTTGATATCTCTAGCATATTAATCCTATTAAACCTTGTTGATGTTTAGGACTTTGTTCATGTTCATGAGTGTGATGAAATTTTGAAAAATTATTTCAAACTACCGTTCATATTACGTATCATATTTTGAAAAAAAATTCCCGAAAAAAAATTCAAAACTAATTTTTTTTCTGTTACTAGTGGCGCACCTAGCAAATGGTGCGCCACTAGTAAGTTTGAATTTTTTTGAATTTTTTGCCTCTAGATCTTGAAAGCCCCGTAACTTTTTCCTATTAGGTTTTTGAGGATTTTGAAAATGTTTAATGTGGTTCCTCCGATTAAATTCGGATGTAACTTTTCGAGTAGATGATTTTTCATATAAAAAACTTTTTAATCCGAGTTCGTATGCAAAAGTTATGCCCATTTTTCAAATACCTGAGAGATTTTGCAAATAAAGTCGAAATTCATATTTGTAAATTTTCCCAACAACTAGACCACATATCACATGGAAAACTTATTTTCTTTTATTCTTTTGACATTTCCATCATTTTCTTTTATTTTTTTTAAACTGAAAAGGCGGTCCAGGGGGGTCAAAACTAGTAATGGCGCACCACACCCGCGGTGCGCTATTACTAACTTCGAAAAAAATAAAAGTAAATAAAGAAAAATAAAAAAATTGTTAGTAATGGTGCACCGCGGGTATGGTGCGCCCCTACTAGTTTTAACTACTAATGACGCACCAGACCCACGGTGCGCCATTACTACCTTTGAAAAAAGTTTGAATTTTTTTTGAAAAAAATATAGTAGTGACGCACTGTGGATGTGGTGCGCCATTACTAGTTTAACTAGTAATGGCGCACTATCCCCTGGTGCGCCATTACTAGTTTTGAAAAAAAATTAAGAAAAAATTGTTACTAATGACGCACCAACACATGGTGCGTCATTAGTATATAGTAATGGCGCACCACATGTCTGATGCGCCATTAGTGTCCATATCATCTATAGCCCTTTTCCTAGTAGTGGGAGGGAGTACATATGCTGGAGACAACTCTTGTAAAATACTATATTAGTAGTAAGACACAGACATGCATATAGTTTCAACAAATAATTATGTACACTTGGAAAATAAGCTTTTCTTTATTCGAATCAACCATCACATTTGGAGAAATCATCACATTTGGAATCAATCATCACAGTTGGAGACATTAAAAGAAAAGGGGTATGGAAATCGAATACTTATTACAGTGGGTGGAGTAGCAGTACAGTAGGTCGATCGCCAAAGATGGATGATGATTACATAATTAAGTGAGGTATATGAAGTGGAAGGCTCTGAATTAATTAAAACGAGTTTATGAGATCAACCAAAGCTTTCACCTCAGTTTGGGAGTTAACTGCTTCATCTGCAGCTAATTTGAAGGCATCCATCCTCTCTCTAATCCCTTTGTCGTGCACAATCTTGTCGATGGCAGCCTTGATCTTCCCTCTCTCCAGGTTCTGCCCAGCCGCCGACGACGCCTCGATCTCCACTCCCACCTTCCAGACATCGCACACGTACCTGGCGTTGCTGAACTGGTCTCCGTGCAACGGGAGGCATATCATCGGCACGCCCTCCGACACGGCTTCCACCGTGGAGTTCCAGCCGCTGTGCGTGATGAAGGCGCCTACCGCAGGGTGGGCGAGCACCTCCACCTGCGGTGCCCAGCTGACGAGCCTGCCATGATCACGGATCTGCTCGTCGAGCCCGTCGGGCAGCTGGCCGGACTCGTAGCCGCGGATGAGCGTGGGCCTGACGACCCAGAGGAACGGCCGCTTGCTGGCGGCGAGCCCCCACGCCAGCTCCACGAACTCGTGCGGGTCCATGGCGGCCAGGCTCCCGAAGCTCACGTACACCACACTGCCTGGTTCCTGCGTGTCGAGCCAATCGAGGCACTCGCGGTCCGCCTGCGTCTCGCCGTACAGGCTGCTGCTGGTGTTGCCCGGCGGCGCCAGCTTGTGGAGAGGGGCGAGGGCGAAGACCGGGAGGGACTCCTCCTGGCGGATCGTGTCCAGGTCGTCGGCCTCAATGGCCCTCAAGGTGTTGAATATGAGGCCTGCGGACTGGCGCGGTGCCTCGATGGTGTTCCGGAGCAGGTCGGCGAAGCCCTGGAGGCTGGATGCCTCGAGCCGTAGCAGATCTTTCACACGGTACGGCGGCAGCTCCTGGACCAGATCCTCCCTGCGCGCCTCTGCACAGATCCATCCATCCATCAAGTCAAGACTTTGTTCTCCTGATAGCATGATGAATCATAATGCACAATACTAATCCTGAAATAATCTGCATACCTTGTACAGGCAGGTAGCCCTTCTCAATCAACATCGGGTACGCCATGTAAACCCGGTAGTTGGCGGCGCTGGCCGTCATGACGCCCATCGCCGGCACGCCGAGGGCGCTGGACACCGACAGGGCCTTGTACCAGGCGACGTCGGCGATGACGCACCGGACACCGGCGCCTTCCTCGGCGAGCGCCGCGGTCAGGCGTTCCTTGAAGGGCGCCTCGGAGTACTCGCTCATGGCCGTGACCATCCCCGCGATGTCCTCGGACGCCATCAGCTCCGGGGGCACGTCCACGCGCAGGGGCACGAAGCGGTAGTCCGCGGGGTACTCGGCCGGGTCGGGCGCCCGGAGCTCGGTGTGGAAGATGGTCACCGCGAAGCCGCGGGTGTGGAGAACGCTGGCGAGGCGGAGGAGGGGGGTGGCGTGGCCGTGGAACGGGAAGGGGAAGACCACCACGCGACGCCCGTCTCCGGCCATCTCCTCCCTCTCTGCTTTTTTTTTGTGTGTGTGTGTGTGCGCGCGCGTGTGCGTGTGTGGGGTTTGATGATGAAAGGACTAGCGAGGCTCTTAATGGCTGGAAGAGAGAAGGGTTACTCCCTACATATAGAGCTTAGGAGAAGGGTTCATCAATACTACTAGTTCTCATACCTAACTACCGCCACGCGTCGCCGTATGCATCCTTCTGATGCAAAGGCCGGGGCGGCCCCCTTTTTTTAAAAAAAGAAAAAGAAACTACCGCCACGCCACTTGTCTCCGTCGATGATAATGCGTCGCTCATCTGAAATGGATCCGAAATGGCCCATCCTCATGCATGAGCTCAGCTCTAGCCTTGGGTTCATCATTCCCACCCTAACAACCGCCACCTGTCCAATTCGCTTACAAATGCGTCAACGTCGATCAGCACCAGCCAATCAATTGCGTGGTCTTGATCGGGCATCATCCTCTCTTTAATATAATACATGCACTCCTCCTGCATGATTCGATTTTTTTTTTGCTCCTATTCGCACAATGATCAATGAGTAGTGGGTGACCATGTATACGAGTGGGTGACCATGTATAACTACTCCCTCATGCTCAAAATATGTTGCGTATTTTATAGTTATGATTAATGTTTATAAAATTTGATCATGTATATATATATATATATATATATATATCTCTATATATATATATATATATATATATATATATATATATATATATATATATATATATATATTAGAGAGAGAGACACACACACACTGTCAAATTGATCTTTACTCTTAGGGCATGTTTGGGACTGCTCCGCTTCACAAAAATCGGTTTCGCTCCACTAAATTTACTTTGGAGCAGTTTCACCTAGAAGTTGTAGTACTATCAAGGAGAATGTTTGGCTGCCATCTAGCTCCAGCTTCAAGAATGAGATATTTGGTGGAAAGAATCTATTTGATTGGTTGAGGGGGGAGAAACGAAGGGGTATCCACTTACTGGTGGCAGTGGTGGGTAATTTCCACCCAAGTCCAGCTTCTAGAGTTTTTTGGAGCACCCCCTGAAGAGCTTCATAAAAAACTCGGAGCTGTACACCAGATTCTAGTTTTTTTGTGGAGCGGTATATTGTGGCGCTACCCCGTTTGGCTTGTGTTTTCTGAAGCGGAGCTGAATTTGAAGGAGCAGACCAGTCCCAAACAGGCTCTTAAATTGGAGTTGGTGAAGCCATAGGTCGTCACTCGACACTTAACATTGGAAGCATCTGGACCGTCTATTTTGTATCTGATGTCATACAGATTCCGTCATAAACAATGGAAGATCTAAAAAAATCGCCGATAAACCAATAACCGGAGATTTGGTGCCAATTAATGGGCTGACTAATTTTACTTCCTCGATCCCATTATATAAGGCTGGTAACAAGTACAATATAGCTATATCACTAGTAGAAAAGGGGGCAATGGTCCAGGCCAGGACAACGCATTAGTCCC
>NC_057795.1:700522658-700523473 GCF_018294505.1 Triticum aestivum | reverse complement strand
ATTTTTTTCTATTTTTTCTGTGTGGTAATAAGTCATTAAAAATAAGCATCTATGCTCATTTTTTAGTAAAGTTAATCACAACTATTTTTTCTTCTATTTATTTCTGAGTAGTTTTTTATATAGTTTTTCTTTCTTTTCTGCTATATTTATTTTTTTCTAATTTTTCTGTGTGGTAATAAGTCATTAAGAATGAGCATCTATGATCATTTTTTTAGTAAAGTTAATCACAACTATTTTTTAGTAAAGTTAATCACAACTATTTTTTCTTCTATTTATTTCTGAGTAGCTTTTTATATAGGATTTTTTCTTTTCTGCTATATTTATTTTTTTCTATTTATTTCTGAGTGGCAATAAGTCATTAATAATAAAAAAGAGGCGCAATGCTAGTTAATTCGCTTCAAGCCTTTCGGAATAGTGTAAACTGCACTGCACATACCTCCGTGCATTCTACCCTATTCCTCAAGGCTTGAAGCGAACCAACGTGCAGGTAAGCATTGAGCCTGTTCTCCATCGTCTCTGCACTCAGGGCTTATAAACAGCTGCGAGTGCCTCTCGCTTGGCGAGGTGGGACTAAAAAAACAGCTGCAGAAAGAATCAACTAAAAAATAGCTGTAGAAAATAAATAAGTAATTAGAAGGGTCCATTGGTACCGGTTGGTGGCTCCAACCGAGACGAATGCCCCTCTTTAGTCCCGGTTGGCGGCACCAACCGGGACCAATGCCACTCTTTAGTCCCGGGTGGTGGCACCAACTGGGACCAAAGGTCTTGGTTTCCCGCCCTTTGGGCTGCTGAAAAGAGGCCTTTGGTCCCGGTTG
>NC_057795.1:700520208-700521755 GCF_018294505.1 Triticum aestivum | reverse complement strand
TATATATATATATATATATATATATATATATATATATATATATTAGAGAGAGAGACACACACACACTGTCAAATTGATCTTTACTCTTAGGGCATGTTTGGGACTGCTCCGCTTCACAAAAATCGGTTTCGCTCCACTAAATTTACTTTGGAGCAGTTTCACCTAGAAGTTGTAGTACTATCAAGGAGAATGTTTGGCTGCCATCTAGCTCCAGCTTCAAGAATGAGATATTTGGTGGAAAGAATCTATTTGATTGGTTGAGGGGGGAGAAACGAAGGGGTATCCACTTACTGGTGGCAGTGGTGGGTAATTTCCACCCAAGTCCAGCTTCTAGAGTTTTTTGGAGCACCCCCTGAAGAGCTTCATAAAAAACTCGGAGCTGTACACCAGATTCTAGTTTTTTTGTGGAGCGGTATATTGTGGCGCTACCCCGTTTGGCTTGTGTTTTCTGAAGCGGAGCTGAATTTGAAGGAGCAGACCAGTCCCAAACAGGCTCTTAAATTGGAGTTGGTGAAGCCATAGGTCGTCACTCGACACTTAACATTGGAAGCATCTGGACCGTCTATTTTGTATCTGATGTCATACAGATTCCGTCATAAACAATGGAAGATCTAAAAAAATCGCCGATAAACCAATAACCGGAGATTTGGTGCCAATTAATGGGCTGACTAATTTTACTTCCTCGATCCCATTATATAAGGCTGGTAACAAGTACAATATAGCTATATCACTAGTAGAAAAGGGGGCAATGGTCCAGGCCAGGACAACGCATTAGTCCCCGTTCAATCCAGAACTGGAACCAATGGGGGCATTGGACCCGGTTCGTGAGCCCCAGGGGCCGGCCGGGCCACGTTGGCCGTTGGTCCCGGTTCGTCTGGACCTTTTGGTCCCGGTTGGTGGCACGAATCGGGACCAACGGTCCTCGCTCCTGGCCCATCACTATTCGTCCCGGTTGGAGGCATGAACCGGGACCAAAGGCCGCCCATTAGTCCCGGTTCATCCCACCAACCGGGACTAAAGGGTTGGTCCTCGTTGCGGCCAGAGTTTAGTCCCACCTCGCCAACCGAAGAGGGCTCACACCGGTTTATAAGCCCCTCCCTCTCTGCCTTGTTGAGCTCCTCTCAAAATGAAAATAGATGCCCTTATACAGGGAATTTGACCTAAATTCATACTGAATTTCTCTGAAGTCAGTAGACATTTATTATGAATGTAGGTTTAATTTTCTCTATAAGCGCATCTATGCTCATTTTTTAGTAAAGTTAATCACAACTATTTTTTATTCTATTTATTTCTGAGTAGTTTTTTATATAGTTTTTTTCTTTTCTGCTATATTTATTTTTTCTATTTATTTCTGAGTTGTAATAAGTCATTAAAAATAAAAAAGATTTTAGTAAAGTTAATCACAATTATTTTTTCTTCTATTTATTTCTGAGTAGTTTTTTATATAGTTTTTTTCTTTCCTGCTATATTTATTTTTTTCTATTTTTTCTGTGTGGTAATAAGTCATTAAAAATAAGCATCTATGCTCATTTTTTAGTAAAGTTAAT